>NC_062969.1:707451-735451 GCF_023119035.1 Salvia hispanica | reverse complement strand
TTTTCCTAGTATCAGTGGTACAACCAAGAAATTAGATAATTGGAAATTCATAAATTTTGAATAAAAAAGCACATCACTCCCTTTCATTTGTGTGGAAGAAGTTTAACAAGTGTGCCTAGGTTCTAGTTAGAAAATCTCCAATGTACAAAAAGTAGGGCAAAAATCAGTAGAACTAAACTTGATTAAGCTAACACAAAAATCAGAGAGAAGTAAACACCATGTTTAAGAAAATGTGAGCACCACTGTACCACCCTCTCCCAACAAACACCATTGTAATTTAATAAACAGTAAAAATAAAGAAGACTAAGCCAAGAAGATTACTTGATTGAGGGTGGCTGAAATGGTGGTTTTGAGCTGCTAAACGGCGAGTATCACTTGCATCAAAATGAGTTGGTTTCCCGTTATTAGTAGTTTTATAAAAGGGGATGATACATAGATTATTTAATTAGTATATTTTGTTTATTATCGTAGATTATTAATTAGGATTTGATTTTATATGTTGTTAGGATTTGATTTGGGAACCATATTCTTTTGAATCTTCACATACTCCCTCCGTCCCAAGATAAGTGACCACAAACTTTTCGGCACGGGATTTAAGGAAATGAGGTTTTGTTAGTAAAGTAGAAAGTGAATAAAGTAAGAGAGTTAATAAAGTAGAGAGAAAAAGTAAGAGAGATAGTATCAATAAAGGAAATGAGTCGCTTATCTTGGGACGTCCTAAAAAGAAATATGAGTCACTTATCTTGAGCGGAGGGAGTATAATATTTGATAACAACAAGAATGAAAAAATATTTCTTTTATCATTCTCTTTATCCAAAACAGATTTTCACTATTTTATAGGTTCGATACATGCTAATTCTTAATTCATACGTATTAATTGGTGTTTTCATTATGAGGCAATTAGAGACTTCGAGTGATCTATGAAATTTTTGATAGGATGGCACATGACTAACGAGTTATATCTCTATTTTTTGTGTGATTCTAATTCCAAATACTCACTAGCTAGTCCATTGTTTTCAGTAAGGTCTAAGAATAATGGTTGTAAAATTAGTAATTAATTAAGGCAGAATCTTCATCCATTGAATAAGCATAAGTACATGAATTTCTAGATCTGTTAAATAAAATAAATGAAAAGGCAATGTCAAGATAAGTGAAAGACTATGTGAAGGAATGAAAAGGCAAAGAACATTACTAAAAAAAACAAATGCAGCCATAGTTAATAAATACTCCATATGCCAACATTGTCACATTAGATTAGGATGTAAGAGAAGCTTTCAGTATGCTTAAAACCTGCAACAACCTATGTCTCAACATCAGAATATACACCAAGAAAATGTACAAAGATCTTGTTTTACCTCTTTAAGTCCAATTCGCAGCTCCACACTTTTTCAACATCAAATACTGAGATTTTCATAACAAACAGTGAAAAAGGTAGGATCTTGACCCTTTGGATATGGATAAGTACATGAATTTCTAGATAAAAGTAAATAAAATTTGATGTCTAGAACTCAAGATACTATAATCATGATGAAATAGATACTGAACAACAATTTTCAGAATGACAAAATGTCTATGTAAATGAAATGGCAAAAAACATTAGTACTAAAAACAAAAGATACAGCCACCATATTTTACATTGTCACACTTGTTCTGTCTTTGGTTTTTTGGTTATCTTATGAGAGAGCAGCGCATCGGTGAGAGCACATTTTGACGTAAGAGACGCTTTCAGTATGCTTAATCCCTTCAACAACAACTTATGTCTCAACATCAGAATATACACTAAAAACATAACAAGAATTGCAAAGTGTGTTACCTCTTTTAGTCCGATTTCCAGCTCCACTTCTTTGACATCAGAAACCAGGATTTTTTTCTCACTTAGACTTGCAAGGATGGATACAAAACAAAAAGGTGTGATAGTTAAATCATCAGCAACCTTAAAAGTTCTTGGTCCTTTAAGATAACTCCCTTGCCCTTCCGGAAAATTAGTTGAAGCAGCTTCGAATCTGCCATCTCCATATAAAGCAGGTAACTCATCTTCAGTGAGGGGGAAAATGTGATCTTTTGAAACATAACCATGAGGTATCCTGGGCTTTAACAACCTATTTTTCGCGTCAAGATTGTTGAAATACTTATCCGGGATAAGTTCTTCAACACTCATGTACAAGTTGTCGATAGCCTTAACATTAGAGTTACGCGACAACAGGGACTCGACTACGCCTAGTGGGATCACGAGGAAACTAAACAGAAACTCTACGAAATCTTCCCCAGCTTCGGCATACAATAGCTTGTTATTGGACTTTTGCACAATCAATTTCAAATTCATGGTTTTAGAGTTGGAGTTGGATGCATTTGTAGTGAAGTCAATTTCCTTGTTAGATTTTAGTCTCCCCTTGAGTAAAACAATTGACAGTGGATTCATGGAAATCAACGAACGCATGAGCAACATCACAACCTAATTTGCAAGGCAAAACTATAAAACTGATCACAAGCATAATAACAAAATAAACATAATTAAGATTTAAGACTCACTCACCTCATTAAATCCAAAGGTAGCATTCATTGGGACAGCCTCATCCATGCCTGTAATGCCAAGAAATTTGACAGCTTGCAAGAGGCCAACATTAGGCACTATACACAGATCATCAGTGATAAGAAAAGACGTTGTCTCCTTCACGAAGACTCCATCCTCATCACTCTGAATTTGGGTTTTAGCAGCAACCACTTCTCTTTCCATTGGACTATTGCAGTGTTTACATTCACCAAGGCTGTCATAAAACACACTGAGGCTTTGGAACCGAGCTTCCCTTCTGCATTTCTTGGAGCAATTGAAATATTCCAGCGATGAAGATTCAGTGAAGTTGAGCTTTAGTTTTTTGAGTTCAGCATCGGATGAGCTTCGAGGATGGAGCAGAATCGACTTAGCTCCTTCCTTCCAGAAATGGCCGGCGTCAAGATTTTCTAAGGCAGTGTGCAAAGTGGACAAGCTGCCAAATGGTAAGGCCTTGTAGATTTTGGCAAAGGTGCCTAATGGCAAGGTGAGAAAGCTTAGCAACACATCGACAAAGGCGCTGTCGACTTGGGCAAATAGAACCTTGCCTTTCTTTCTATTCACCATTGCTTTCACTTTGAACTTGATGAGCTTTTTTGCGTCGGACATTTTTCTATTAAACAAAGATGTTTAAGACTAGGGAAAGTGGAGTGAGAAATAGAGAGTAGTTTATCACAAGATTTTATTTATGTGGAAGATTTGTTCGAATCTTGGCGTGTTGGAAATCGGTGGTTGCTTTGCAGTAGTAGAAATATAATGACATTTTTCTACTACCTTTGTTCATACTCTCTTTATCCCATCCCATTTAAGATGACACTTTTCTTTTTAATTTATTCAAAATAATTGCACATTTTTATTTATACTAATTTTCTCTCTCCAATTACTACATTCAAATAATTTCTTTCTATTTACAATTAAATATTCAACTCTCTTTATCTCTCCATTTAATACTTACATACTCTCTTTTTCTCTCCAATTAAAAACCAAGAATTCCTAAAATCTCGTGCCGACTAAGAAATATGGCATCTTAGCCGGGACTGAGTCATTTCATTTTTTAACAAAAAATAAAACATCCAACTACTCTTACTTTATTCCATCATCTATTCTACTTTCTCGTTATTTTTCTCACTTTATTCATCTCTCCTATTTTTCAGCATAATTTCTCAATCTCGGTACCTAAAAGATTTGTTTCAACTTTGTTGGGACAGGGAGATTATTAAACAAAAAAGTTTAAGACTAGGGAAAGTGGGGAATTCGGAAGGGATTGCCTAACAAATCCTAAAATATACCGACAAAGATGTGTAATAGACCTCATCATGGCTTAGTAAAATTGCACATGTTTATAATCGAAACGGATCCCCTATTCCACAATTCCTACTTCTCACTCATACAAAATAAAATAATCCACCGTCACTTATTAAAATTATATATGATTATAATATTATTTTATTTTATTGTGTATAGGTGGAGTAGGTGATCCGTTTCGATTTATAAAATTATTTTATTTTATTGTGAGTGTGATTTAGAATTTGTTTTAGGATTTTTTGAGGTGATCCCTTCGGAAGAGTGATGATAAACAATCAAATTTTGTACAACCAAAATAAGATTATATTAATAATTTGATGTATTAATTATATATTAAAATAATAAATATATTAATTGGACAAGTTAAAAAAAACTTATTAGTCTTTAATCATATTTTTTATATTTGAATTTCCTTTCTATTGTTTTTAAGGCATCCACAATGGGGCGGAGGATGCGACGCCCTAAGCCCCGCCCTATGCTCCGCAGCCACATCAGCATTTTATCATCTGCCCCTTCCACCTGCAATCATAGTCCGCCCTAAACATTTTATTTATTATTTGAATATTTAAACACTACAAAAATTGAAAAAAATAACTTTATTTCATTGAAAGTTCAAATTACAGTATATCAATTAATTAGCAAGAATAAAAATATATTTTTTATGTTTCCAAATTCATTAATCCTATTTTTTATATTTGTAAATATATCAATTAGCAAGAATAAAAATATAAAAACACCACAAATTAAAGGCATATCCTATTGCCAATATTTATTTTTTATTTTTATATTTTATGCTTGCAAATATGAAAATCTTCGGAATTAATTACTGAATTTAGAGAGAGGAGACTGGAGTGAAAGGTGTGAAATGAAGTATACAAATGGTACTCCCTCCGTCCCCCATTAGGAGTCACACTTCCGTTTTTGCACTCGTTTTATAAAAATGTTAATAAATAGTTAAAGTGGAGAAATGGTAAAGTAAGAGAGAGAATAATATAGATAAGACTTTTCTCTACATTATTCTCTCTCTAACTTTACCATTTCTCTATTTTAACTATTTATTATCATTTTTATAAAACGAGTGCAGAAACGGAAGTGTGACTCTTAATGTGGGACGGAGGGAGTAATACATATAGAAGAAAATACAAAAAATAAAAAAAAATGTGTGCATCGTCCGACCTATCCTCCGTACCCCCACAATGGGGCGGAGTATAGGCCAGAGGATGCATCCTCCGTGCCATAGTCTGCGGACGATCTATCATCCGCAGGGGATAATGTGTGCTTAATCCGTGGTGCTGTAGTGGCGAACTAAAGGACGGAGGATACATCGTCCGTCGCATCCTCGACCCTATTATAGATGCTCTTAAAATTTGAATTAAAGTATGCACTAATTACATTTATGCTTCTAAAAAATTTATATAGAAATTATAAATATATGACCACAATATTATACACTTTCCATATACTATATATACATCCATATATTCTAATTAAATGTATAAATAAACTTAATTTTTTCTCAAATAAACTAATTTTTTGTTATATAAAATTTGGTTACATATATTTGTTGCTTCCGAAAATCGAGACAGTTGTCACAAGATTTTATTTACAATAAAGATACTAATAAGTCTTTTATTTATGTGAAAGATTTGTTCGTATCTTTATTTACACGAAAATTCAAACACACTAATGATGTCTTGGCGTCTTGGAAATCGGTGGTTGCTTCTTTCATTTCTTTGCAGTAGTATAAAGACTGCAGTGGATCTAATATTGGGAAACGGTGAAACAATCAAATCTAGTTTAATTAATTTACTTGCTCCAGAATATTTTAAATATTGGTTAAAAACCTATTTCATTTTACTTGCTCCAGAATATACACAAAATAGTTTTCAAATTTAAAATTTTAAATAAATTTAATTTGCTAATACAATCTGAATTATATGGACAGTCAAAAAAATTAAAAACCTAGATTTTTCCCATTTTCTATTTAAATCTTTCATCTATTTACTTTTAGTCATTTCTTTACTGCTCCAAAATCATTTCAGACATCTGTGTGTTTTGCATTGCAGCACTCATAGTCTACAGTTTTTTCTCTGCGGCTGTCAGAACTAGTTATACACAAAATCAAAATCTTTGATCTAATTAATACTACTACTTATAATTAATGCATTAAATGACTGAGCTGTACTGAATTTGCTTCTCTAATTATGTGGGAAATTCTAATTCAAAATATTCACTAGTGTATAGTTGCAAAGATGCTCTTAGGCCAAAGAATCATAGATGCAAACATTGAAAAAGTAGAATTTTGATCCAATGGATAATAAGGACAGGTACATGAATTTCTAGATCAAAGATATTGAAATGGACACTAAACAACAATTTGCAAATCTACATAGATGAAACGGCAAAATACATTACTAAAAACAAGCATTTAAAAACATTAAGGTAGCATCATCTCTTTCGTTTTTTGTTCAATATTGGAGAGAGCACGGCGTCAGTGAGGGCACATTTTGATGTCAGAGAGGCTTTGAGTATGCATAATCCCTGCACAAACATATGCCTCAATCAAAACATACACTAATTAAGAAAATATACAAAGATTGCAAAGTGTTTTACTCACCTCTTTTAATCCTATTTGCACCTCCACTTCTTTGACATCACACAAAGGGACTTTATCCTTTCTAAGGCTTGTAAGGGTAGAAACAATACAAAAAGGTGTCACTCTTAAATCATCACTCACCTCAAAAGTTCTTGGCCCTTTAACATAACTCCCTTGCCCTTCAGCAGAACTAGTTGAATCAAGTAACTTATCTCGAGTTATCAGAGGGAAAATATGATCATTTGATGGTATCATGGGCTTCAACACCCTATTTTTGGCATCAAGACTATTGAAATACTTATCCGGGATAAGTTCTTCCACACTCTTGTACAAGTTATCGATGGCCTTAACATTAGAGTTACTCGACAAGAGAGACTCAACTCCACCTAGTGGGATCATGAACAAACTAAACAGAAACTCAACGAAATCTTCCTCAGCTTCTGCATACAGTAGCTTGTTGCTGTACTTTTGCACTATCAATTTCAAATTCATCCCTTTGGAGATGGAATTGGATGCATTTGGTGTGAATTGAGTTTCTTTGTTAGATTCTGGATGTGCACCAAGTATTACAACAGACAACGGGTTCATGGAAGTCAACGAATGCACGAGCAACTTGGAGACCTAATTTGCAGGAGAAAATGAGCACAAGACAAGTGCTTAAGATAAAATAAACATAAAAGGGATAAAGAGAAGACACCTCATTTGATCCAAAGGAAACATCCATCGTCTCAGCTCCATCCATGTCGGTAACGCCAACGACACTGGCAACTTGCAAAAGGCCAGCATTAGGCACTAAATGGAGATCATCAGTGATCAGAAATGAAGACACCGACTTCATGAAATCTGCTTTTCTTTTCAATAGTGAAGAAAAGTAAATATAAGGCTCAGCATTGGATGAAGTGCGTGGATGGAGGAGCAGAGTTGACTTGTCAGATTCCTTCAAGAAATGAGCACTATCAAGCCGTTCTAAACCGAGGTACAAAGATTTCAAGCTTCCAGATGGGAAGAGGTTGGACCTGTAGAATTCGCCGACAGATCCCAATGGCAATGTTAGGAAGCTTATCAAAACATCTGCAAAGGTGCCGTCTACTTCTACAAATAGAACCTTTCCCTTCTTTTTATTCACCGTAGCTTTCAATGGAAACTTGATAGGAGTATCATTCATATCATCTGCCATTTTGCTAGCGGCAGTGGTGGGGTGGGGTGTGATAAAGAAGTTCAAGATGTTGAAATGCAGAAGAAGATAACCAAGAATTAATGGCCACAGTGTGATTATGCCGTATGCTAGTGGTTAATAATTTGAGTGGTTTTTGAAATGTGCGACGATAAACAATCAAATTTTATATAATCAAGATTGTATTAATAATTTAATATATTAATATATTAAAATAATTAAATATAATAAATAGACAAGTTAAAAAAAACTTATTAGCTTTTAATCATATTTTTTATTTTTATATTTGAATTTCCTTTATATTGTTTTGAAAATTTAACTTAAAGTATGCACTAATTAATTGTATTTATAGTTCCAAAAAAGCAAAAAAAATTTATACACAAATCATAAATATATAACTACAAAAATTATGCACTTTCCATGTATTATTATACATGCATCAATGTATTTTAATTGGATAGTTAACCCTCCTACTGCTATTTGTCACATAGATTTTTTAAATTGCTTGAATAATTAAATCTCGGTTAATTAAATTGAAATGTAGAGGATTATATATGTGGAAGAAGATAACAAAAAATTAATGGGCACACTCGAGTGGTTTTTGAAATTGGCAGAATAATCAAGTTGTATACTCCCTCCTCCTTTCCACGTAATTTTACCCACTTTGACCCGCCACGAGTTTTAAGAAATCTAATAGAAAGTAAGTTGAAAAAATTGGTGGGATGTGGATCCTACTTTTAAAGTATTAATTTTATAATAAAATATGAGTAGGAATGAGGTAGTGGAATATGGGGTCCACTACCAAAAATAGTAAAAGTGAAGTGTGAAAAATTATGTGGGACGGCCCAAAATGGAATATTGGGTAAAATTATGTGGGACGGAGGGAGTAAAATGTACTCCTTCGTCAGCCTTTCATTTAATAATTAATTTAAACTACTCCCTCCGTCCCAAGATAAACGAAGCACTTCTGTTGGACACAAAAATTAAGGAATTGATATTTAAATAGTTAAAATAAAGAGTTAATGTAAAGATAGTAAATTATGAGAGAGATAAAAAGTAGAAAACTGAAAGAAAGAATAAAGTAAGTGAATAATAAAGTAAGAGAGATGATTTTTTGCTAAATAGGAAAATGGTTCCATTATAGTGGGACATTCCAAAAAGGAATGTGACTAACTTATCTTGGGACGGAGGGAGTATTTTTTAATCGTCCCTTCAAATTTGTCACTTATTTCTATTTCCGTCCTTAAAAAATTGTTAGTTTGCAATTTTTTTTAGTGGAGCTCATATTCCATTGACTCATTTCTACACACATTTTATTATAAAACTAAAATATGAAAATATGGTTCACATTCCACTAACTTTTTCGATCTATTTTTTAATACATTTCTTAAAATTAATGTTGGGTCAAATGGTGACAAATCATTAGGAAGGAGGAAGTACTTCCTCCATCCATCCTAATGTGATGATTAATTTTGAACTCGAGATTTAAGAAAATGATACTCCATATATATATATATATATATTGAGTAAAACTGAAGAAAGTAAAGTAGTAAAACTGGAGAAAGTAAAGTATGAGAGATGAAAAAGTAAGAGAGATAAAGAAAGAATAAAGTAAGAAAGAGAAAATAAAATAAGAGATGGTTAAGTTTTATTTAATTAAAAAAGGAAATTGATCACTTATGATGAGATAAGTCAAAATGGAAAGTTGATCGCTTGTGATAGGACGAAAGGAGTATTAAGAAAAGTGAGTGGATAAAGATAATGAAATGTGAGATTCATTTTTATATACTACTACTAGTTTTATAATAGAATGTGAGTTGAATTAATTAGAGGACAGTAGGATATACCTATCATTTACTCCCTCCGTTTCTAAAAGTTCGTCACCATTTGATCCACCACGTGTTTTAAGAAATAAAGTAGTAGTAATAAAAAGTTGAAAAAATTGATGGCACGTGAGTCTTATTTATATATATATTAATTTTGAAATAAAATGTGAGTGAGAATTAAAGTGAAAGATGACAACTTTTTAGTGACGGATGAAAATAAAAAATAAGCGACAAATTTTCAGGGACGAAGAAAGTATAATAAAAATGAAACGAGAAACTTAACGATGGGTGACCTAAAATGATAAAGCATGATTCCTGACCAACGGAGGGAGCAGTGAATTTAGTGCCCGTTCGGTTGGGCTGACTGGCCCAGATTAAAGATCAATAGATTTTTAATAGTGGTTGGCTAAATAAACTAAAATCACGGCCCATCACTAATAAGAGGCCCGCAACGAAGCCCGCCTCTTTAATACGGAGTACTATTTTGATTATTTAGGGCAGACTATTCATCTCACCCCATCCCCTGCGATTATTTTAATCTTGCGCTAGCAGAACTCTCTTCCTCTAATCCACTCTTCTGCAAATCCGTCGCCGTCGCCGTGGAGAAACCACTTATCATCTGCGCCGCCCCCGCCGTCGAGAAACCTCATCCGTGCCGCCGCCAACCCTCGCAACTTCAGGCCTTCCTCCCTCCCCTTCACTCTTCCTTACAGTTTTGTGTCTTCCCAACCTATCTCATGCTATATCTTAGGATTATTTAGTGTCGCCAACCGAACAGGCGCTTAGAATCTATATAGTATACTCTTGGTTAACAAATAATTGAATATATGATTGTGATATGTTCCCTTTAGAAAAAAAATCATGGATATAATTCTTATTAAGTATTGAGATCTTTGGTAGCTTTCTATAGGGCATCTCCAATCATTACACTAAACTCAAATCCATTTTAGTATAAATATCACACTAAATATTGATTTTACTCCAACCATTTACACTAAACTCAAACCAAAAAAATATTCTCCACCCACTTACTCTTTATTCTTTTCCATCATATCCATATATTTTTATCTAAATTACACACTAATCCCATGACACTTTATCAATAACTTAAATTAAATTAAAATAAACAATCCTTAATATTTAAAATTAACATTATGAAGAAGTTCTCAAATATTAATGTACATGTAATTTAAATTTAACTAATCTGTACGTGTAATTTTTTTCAATTTAACTAATATGGCCCAGTCCACTAATAAATAACTAACTAAATATTTATAGAATTAAATTAGGTTATTATTCATATATCTTCTTCTCCGCGCCGCTTTTCTGTCTCTGTAATTTTATTCTCTCTTCCTTCCGTATTCTATTTTGATAAATATAAAATGATTTGGACTTGAATGCAATAATCAAATATTAAAAGTGTTTTTGGTTGGTATTTTTTCTTCAAAAACCTATAATAGAATTGATTTTGCAATACGGTTGGAGCTATTTCTCTACTGCATTTTAAGTTTTACGGTACTATTGAAGATGGTTTTAGCATACTTGAGTTTGTAGTCTAAAGTCTAAACACACATCTATCTTAGAATTCTATGACAAAAATGATCTAAAATACTATATGTATTATTAATGTAGTTTGTTATTATGAGGGATTATTACCAGGACACCGCCCACACGGCCACACCATAAATGTGTCATGACGCAGCCATATCCGAGCAAACTCACAACTTCTCATAAGATAGATATATCTAATTTTTTTTTATTAAACTTTCAACAATACTCACAAGTCCATGTATCATAGAAGTAAAATAGTGAAAAGAGTATGATCTTGATCCATTTGATAAGGATAATTATCGTTAAAAGTTCATAAAAACAATTTGCAGAAATGAATACTCAACAACAATTTGTACTAGAAAGACAAAATGTGTACATAACTGAAAAGGCAAAGAACATTACTCAAAAGAAGAAATGCAGCAAACATAGTTCATAAAAAGCCAACATTGTCACCCTTCTTCTCTCTTTGGTTCTTTGGTCATTACTTATGGAGCAGGGCGTCGGTGAGAGCACATTTTGATGTAAGAGACGCTTTCAGTATGCTTAAACCCTGCAACAACTCATGTCTAAATATCAAAATATCACACTGAAAAAACATAAGTACTTCAAAGATTGCAAAGTGCATTACCTCTTTTAGTCCGATTTGCAGCTCCACTTCTTTTACATCAGACAATGGAACTTTTTTCTCATGAAGACTAGAAAGGATAGAAGCAATACAAAACGGTGTGACAGTTAAGTCATCAGTCACCTTAAACGATCTTGGTCCTTTAAGATAACTCCCTCGCCACTCGGGAAAATTAGTTGAACCAACCCGGAAACTACCATCTCCATAGGAAACAGGCAACTTATCTTCAGCGAGGGAGAAAATGTGGTTTTCAGAAATAAAGCCTTGAGTTATGTTGGGCTTCAATAGCCTATTTTTGGCATCAAGATTCTTGAAATACTTATCATGGATACAATTAGCTGCACTCTTATACAAGTTGTCGAAAGTCTTAACATTAGTGTTACCGGACAGAAGGGACTCGACACCACCTAGTGGGATTATGAGGAAGCTAAATAGAAACTCAACAAAATCTTCCTCAGCTTCAGCATAGAGTAGCTTGTTATTGGACTTTTGCACCATCAATTTCAAATTCATTGTTTTGGAGTTAGAGCTTGATTCATTTGCAGTGAACTCAGCTCCCTTGTTACGTTCTTTTTTCCCATCGAGTATCATACATGATAACGGATTCATGAATTCCAACGAATACACGAGCAACAACCTGACCTAATTTACAGGGTAAAACTAGAGGAAGTGACCACAAGCATTGTTAACAATTGAAACTAAAACATATATTACTACTATCCCACAATGAACAAAGAGATTGAAATCACTATATAAGTCTCATGGGCCCCTCCTCCTATCACTAATTGGTTTTAGAATGAAACCCATGGATTTCTATCATGCGTTATAATAAAAGAATTAGAATCAGGATTTACTTGCATCAATAAATCCAAAGGTAACATCCATAATCACAGTCTCATCCATGTATGTAATGCCAAGAACACTGGCAAATTGCATGAGATCAGCATTAGGCATTATACGCAGATCATCAGTGATCAAAAAAGTCGTTGGCGTCTTCATGAAAACTCCATCATCATCACAAGGAACAGTCCGAGTTTGGTTTTTAGCTACTTCTCTTTCCATTTTACTATAGCAGTGGCTTTGATATCTAACATAAGGTTTGCATTTCTTAGGACAAACTAAATATTCAAATTTTGAAGAACCACTAGAGCCAACCCTCATTGTATGGAGCAGAATCGACTTAGCACCTTCTAAATAGAAATGGACACTATCAAGATTAGCTAAACCAGTGTGCAAAGTGGACAAGCTTCCAAATGGTAACATCTCAAACGTTTCAGCAAAATATCCCAATGGAAATGTTAGCAAGCTTAGCAACACATCAACAAAGGTGCTGTCTACTTCAGCAAATAGAACCTTCCCTTTCTTTTTATTCACCACAGCTTTCAATGAAAACTTGATATCCTTTCTAAATGAGGACATTTTGCTCTAGAAGTAGTTGGTAAAAAAGAAGAAGTAAGAGATTTTGAAATTTATACAAGAAGAAGAATGTACATTCACTATCTTTTATGTGGGAGAAGTTAACGAAGAGTTTCTACTTTAGTCTCTCTATTTTCCAAGACGGCCTTCTGCATTCTAGCAAGAAATGAATAAACCAAGAGTTAATGGCCTAATAAATTTCCAAGACCCATTAATTTATCCATTCCCTGATACTTATTTGTTTCGAAAACCCAAAAGTTTGAAATAATAATATGTTCATTTTATATTTCCAAACAAGAAAAAGGGTCACATATTTGATCATTTCATTTGTATATTTCTCCTCATGGCCAAAAATTATGAAATAGACAAGTGAATGTATTATTTTCAACATGAAAATAACATTTCTGATATAAATTATTTTTACCCATGCTAAAACTGACTCAAAATCAGTCTAGGCTACTCTTACTTCTGTTTATCCAACACTCAATAATACTGTAACACTACTAAAGCTTCTAATATAAAGCAATACACCCTTAAATGCAGAGTTCTGCCTTTGGATTTTTGTTCGCCAGCAGAGCATCAGAGAGTGCAGAAGTGGATGTGAGAGAAGCTTCTAGTATGCCCAAACACTGCACCAATTAACAAACAAACTTCGTCTTACTATAAACCCTAAACCCTAAATCCATAAACGGCATAAACTAAAATAATTAAGTACCTCTTTCAATCCAATTTTCAGCTCCACTTCTTCCACATCAGATATCTGAATACCTTGCACATGTAGACTGTAATAAATGGAGGAAAAACAATATGGCTCAACAGATAAATCATCGTTCACCAAATAAGTTCGTGGCCTTTGCAAGTGACACCCCTTGCCCATCGGATAGTTATCCCAAGACAAATAACGAGAGTAGAAATAAGGCAAGCTTTCTTCAGTAAGGCCAAGAATGTTGCTACGAGAAACACAACCATGAACCACATTGAGTTTCATTAGCTTCTTTTTTATATATTCCGTCTTGAAATATTTTTCACCTATAAGATCAGTTGTGCTCCGATACAAGTTGCTTATGGCCTCAAAACAAGTCTTACCTCCAAGAAGATGCCCGACTCGTCCTAGTGGGATAAAGAGGAGATCACATAGAAACTCTACGAATTCTTCTTTAGCTTGTGCACACAACAACTTGCCTGTGGATTTTTGCATCATAACTTTCAAAGTGAAAAGGTTGGGTTTATCACCTTCCAGCTTCCGAGACTCCTCAGCTCGATGGTTCAACTTCGTTGTTTTATTCAGAATGACATCCGACAATGGAGTTGGGGATGTTAAGGATGCCTTCAACAACTTCACAATCTAACAACAATATATACGCGTTAAAATAAGTACTACCTCCGTCCACAACCTACTTATCCGTTTTTTATTTTGGTTCGTTCACAAAAGAATTTAACCATTCTATTTAAGCAACAATTTATAAGTACAACATACCTAACCATGTGATCTAGAATGAAACCCTAAACCTAAAATCCAACACAAGTTTAATCACAACAAAGGGTAAAGAATCTACCTCAGTCAGCCCGAAATGGACTTCGATCTGCTCACCCTTATCAGTTTCTTTAATGTCGAAAATGCTGACGGCTTCAAAGAACTCGGTATCATTCGGCAATATGAGCAGATCATCAGAGATTATGAAAGAAGCTCCAGGTTTGATGAAAACCCCATCACAAGAAGACTTCTCAACTACTTCTCGATTCAATTTACCATCGCAACGACTGCAATACCATTCGTTGCTGAAGGCACTCACATCACTAAATCTTTCACTACAGCATCTGCTACAGAAGAAATGTGCAGCAGGCGGAGAATCGGAGATATCCAGTTTCAGCGTTGCGTATTTGTGCTCGAATGAACTCTTCGAGTCGAGGAGGGTCCTCTTAGCAGCCTCCGTCACGAAATGGGAGGTGTCTAGATTTTGTAGGCTGTGGTAGACAGTGCTCAAGCTTCCAATTCCAAAGATGGGATTGTTGAAGAGTCTGGCGATTCTCCCCAACGGCAAAGTCATGAAGCTCAGCAAAATGTCTACTAAATGGCTGTCGGATTCTGCAAAGATCACCTTAGTTTTATCGTTATTGAGCATCACCTTCAACGACAACTTATTAGCGTTAGACACCATGTTAATGAAATAGTCAAAGCAAACTTTAAGTGAGAGAGAAATCTCAAATTGGAAATTGGATGCGATTGGAATTCTATTCATTTGATTGCCAAACAAATTTCTGATGAAAACTGATTCAATTAATTTAGCTGTTTATCTATGTTTGTTGGAGTCATTTTAGTGGTCAGTCAGTCGAGTAGTGTGTAGTTAACTGTGTTTCCTATGTAATAGCAAAGCCAGTTATATAAGTATGGAAATTCAGTTTGTAATCTGCGTGTGAATTAATAAAATTTAAAAGACACAAATTTGCATTCACAATAATTTCTAAGAAGTCTTGGGACCAGATACATGATCACCTGTATTTAATATGACTAATTAGCTATATTTAATTAAACATAGAAAAATGATCAATACAAAGATGCATTTGATCAATAATTCAACAAAAAAAAGGAGTCATTATTAAACAATTTTAGGTCATAATATATCATAATATAAAATTCAATTTTCCTTTGTATAATAACCTAAAAATAGAATAGACTAACAATGACCTAAAAATAACCTGCGTATGCTTGGTTCTGCGTTGCATTTTTTTATTAAGAGTGAGTTTTGCATAGATCAAAACACATAAAACATATAAATAAATTATAATCAATGACAATGTTGGAAGTCTCAAATCTAAGTGTTTGATCATAGTCATACAATGACAAAAACAATAATTTGGATAGTAGAAAAGTCGAAACGATGAAAATGAAGGACATAATAAAACAATAAAAAGTTGCATAGGTAACAATAATTGCAAAACTTTCAGACTTCTTCCTTTATCCGTTTGTTGCAAATTTGAGTGAGCAGAGCATCAGACAGAGCAGAAGTGGATGTTAGAGAGGTTTTCAGTATGTTCAAAGCCTGCACCGATCAACACGCTCCTGTCAGCATATTGAGTACATAACATGTTAATCAAAAAAAGAAGAAATTGTAGTATTACCTCTTTGAATCCAATTTGAATCTCCCTTTCTTCGACATCAGATACCGGGATCTTCAGGCTGTTGAGACGGGAAAGGACGGAGAAAGGACAAAAAGGTGTCACAATCAAATCATCACTCACATGATAAGTTGTTGGTCCCTCAAGATAACATCCTTGTCCTTCGGGAAACTTATTAGAAGAAAAATTTGGGAGATTAGCAGTGTAGTCATCAGACAAGCATTCTTCAACAAGAGGAAGAATCTGGTTTTGGGAGATACAACCATGAGGCAATTTGGGATTCATAAGCTCCTCTTTGGCATCTGTGTACTTGAAATACTCGTCACCTATGAATTCAGCTGTGTTTCGATACAAGTTGTCTATAGCCTTAAAACAAGTCTTGCCGCCCATGAGGTGCTCGGCTCCTCCTATAGGGATGGTGAAGAGACTAAACAGAAACTCGACGAAATCTTTCTTAGCTTGAGCATATAACAACTTTCCACTTGATTTTTGCATCACCAATTTCAAACTTACACTGCTGGAGTTGGGGTTTTCTTCCTCTGATATTTCATTCATTGGAATACTTGTTGAATCCATGGGTGTGGTTTTGCTTAATATGACATCAGACAATGGAGTTGGCGACGTCAAGGATGCCTTCAACAACTCCCTAATCTAACAACATTACACAAAAAAATTTATTAAAAGTGACAAACAAACCTCATTAAAAGATTACACTAAAAACACTGGATTAAAAGTGATAAGCAAGAATCACCTCATTGAAGCCAAGATCCGCTTGGACTAACTCCATCTCATTCGCGTCTGTGATGCCAAGAAGGGTGAGGATTCGGACGAGTCCAATTTCATTTGGAAATATTTGCAGATCATCAAAGATTGTGAAAGATTCCCTAGGTTTAGTCCAGACTCCATCACTATAACCAGCTTTAGACACTTTCTTAGCTTCTTCACTTGTCATATTGTAAGAACCGCAATCTTTGCAAAGCTGGATATAATCATAGTACACGCTTCTACTTTCAAATCTATTATAACGACAAGACCTGCGTGAACAACAGAAATATTGAGCCGGCTGAGAATCAGTGATATCAAGTTTCAACCTTTTGTATTCATCTTCAAATGAAGTGGTTGGATTGAGAAGAATCTGCTTAGCACCATCCGTCACAAAATGGGAGCTATCGAGATTCGATAAGCCATGGTACAAGCTGCTCAAGCTACCAAAGGTGGGCAGCTCATCTCCATAATGCTGCTTCAACACTTTGATAATTCTTCCCAAAGGCAAAGTCAAGAAGCTCAACAAAATGTCTACAAAATGAGAGTCAGCCGTTGCAAAAAGTACTTTGTTTCTCTCTTTATCAATCATCACTTTTAACGATAATGTATCACACTTTTTAGACATTTTTAGAGTATATGTAGTACAAACTCTGATATCAAGCCCTCTCTTTTATGGAGAAAAAGTCATTATTAGTCCCACCAAATTCCAAGGACTCTTTGCATTCATTTCATTATGAGATACAGATATGAATCAAGCGTCTATAGCTGACTAGTAATCAGATTAGGTAATTCATTCAACTGTATATTCACAAGAATAAGTGTAACTTCACTTCATACAATTTATGTTAACCAATTTTTTTTCAGATGTAATTGTATTCTATTGACACATGCTAATTTAGTTGGAATAAAATGATTAATAGTGTGACATCATTGTGTACACTTACAAAGAGGATCTAGTGCACTTATGTTACATCACATCGATATGTATAAAATTGGGAAATCAAATTTAATTGTTTCCATCATTTTCCATGTAAAACTTTGGTGAGGCTTGAGGCGCTTGGTATATTTCAATAATGACTCTTTAAATTTGCAGTCCTGGAATATGGAGGGACTAGTTAATCAGCTGTCTCTTAAGTTAATCTGAATCTTTATTTTCCTTCAATTAATAGAAATCATGTACTTAATCAAAGTTTGTTGGAGTCCTTTTAGAGCGTCCACCGTGGGGGAGGGGTGCCCGCAGCTCAGGGGGTGGATGAGGGAGAGCCGAGCGCTCGGCCAGGCCGAGGCTCTTGGGCAGGCGGCTCGGCCCGCCACTGCAAGGGCCGAGAGCCGCGGCCCTGCCCCACCGATTTTCAATTTTTTTTTTTTGTAAATTCGAAAATTATATTTATAAAATACTATATTCATTCCATATTTTTTATCTTCCTCAATTCTAAATCCTAAAAATTTCAATATCTACCATTTTCAAAGTCTAAAAAATGCAAGGTGGAGATGATTCTCCCAGCTATGGAGAATCGGGATTTGGTGCATTTTCGTCATCCCAACCGTGGAGATCGAGTCCGACCCCCCCTCCAACGAACCTGTGGAGTCCACAATCGCCGCCGCCGTGGCAACAAACACCCCAACTCCGGGGTCAGTCCTCCTCTCAGCCGCAGAGGAACGTGGGTCGTCCCCAATCGGGGTTCGGTGACTACCGGCCCAATATGGACGCGATCAACAACCCTTCTCAGCAATTCCATCCTCCCAATTCCAATACACCCAATCCCCTCTATCTGATCTGATAGATTCACGTGAGAACAGTTGATGGGAACACCACCAGAGACCCCGTTGTCCGGTACTCAAGGCGGCCGCGGGCGAAATCAAGGCGTTGGGGAGCGAAACGGCGGCGGAGGTGGGCGAAATGGCGGAAATGGTGGGGGGCGAAGCGGCGGTCGAAGCGCCGGTCGCCGAGGAGAGTAGGGCACCGGAGGAGGTGGCGGCCGAAGTAGTCGGCGAGGCGGCGGACGCGGCGGCGGTGATGGTGGCGGCGGCGGCGATGGCTATGGCGGTGGCGGTGGAAGCCGGCGGTCGACCTTCTATAGCAATGAAGAATCATTGCTGTAGCCAGAGCCTGGTATGCGGTCACGACCGATTCTATAGTCGGTGCAGATCAGACCGACGTTTGCTTTTGGAATCGCATTCTCGATGTGTACAACGAATTCAAACCAGATGGGAGCGTCGAGCATACAGCTAACCAGGTCCGGAAGAAGTTCGGAAGGATTACTAAAGCGTTGAAGAGGTTCAGTGGCATATACGAGACCCAACTCCGCCTTGCTGAGAGCGGCCGCACCGAAGCCGACGTACGAGCGTTGTCGTATCAGTTGTACAATACTGAATCGTGGCCGAAGTTTACCTACTGGGACGAATACCTTGTTCTGCGTGACTGCCCGAAATTCAGGGTCCTCATCGACAAACATCCTGTCTCTGGGCCGAAGCGGACTAGACTGGGCGTCGCCGGCAACTACAGTAGTAGTGACTCACGCGCCTTCGACCTGAACGATGATGCTTCGGAGGAGGGCCCCCCTCCAGACTCTCTCGGCGCCCACGTCCGCGGGGCCAGCGTGCCGCAATCCGGGAATCTAGAACCGGCTCTCAGTTCTCCGCTGCGACCTCTACAGCAATGCCCTCAACACCGCGGGCGGCTTTGGCTCATACCCTAGAGGTGCAGATGATGAAGCAACTTCAGGAGAATTTGGCCTTGTACGAGAAGTCAACTGATCCGGAGACCAGGAGATTCTACTACGACCTCATTATTCGACTGAGGTCGAAGTTGGGATGGTCCGAAGGGTCGCAGTCGGGCGGTGCCAGCGGCAGTGGGGTCGGTGCAAGTGGCAGTGGCGGCGGTGCCGATGATGTGATGGATGACGATGACGACACCGAGTAGTCGGGCGGTGTGCGTCATTTTTTTTATTGTATTTAAAATATTGTCGTATAATTTTACTCTATCTATAATACTACGACGATTTGGTTTCAATTTTTTTTAGTAATTTTTAAAGTATGCATTTTTTTTTAAGTATGCATTTTTTACTTATTATATGCATATATTTTTATTCTAGGAATATTAAAATATACCAAAAATGTATAAAAATAATTTTAATTGTTTGAAATAGAAAAAAAAATGGTGACCTGTAGGGCCATCATTGTGTTGGCTAAGTTTTGAGGGCCAGAGCCAAATTTGTTGGGCATGCCTTGGACACCTTAGTGGCTATTGGTTAGTTGTTTTAGAATTTAGATCAATCATGGTACTGTGTTTCCGATTTACAATTAGCAAAGCCAGTTATTGTATTGGTCTAATAAAAGAAAATGGGTAGTGATAAATGTACAAAATTGTATATATATAATTGAATTTTTTAATATTTTACATTAAAAATTGATTCATAAACATTAATTTATTTAAGAAAATCTGAATCTTTATTTTCCCTCATTTTGAATATTGACTGAATATGCAAATTAATACACTCCTACTAATATATTTCTGTTTAGAAGTTATTATTTCTCCTCTGCTTTCTTATTTATTCTTCCATTCTTTTCTACTTTATACTTTTAATTCCACTTGCTTATTTTATTCATTAAAAATCGTGCCATTCTTTTCGTGGAGCATATAATTAGCAATATAAAAATCGTGTCATTCTTTTTGCCACACTAATTTTAAGAATTCTAGGGAGCATATACATGACCAACATTTAAGAAGTCTAATTAGCAACATTTAGTTGATTAAACAATTTGCATTTACGCAATTAATGGAATCTTAGATAGGAGGACTCCACGAAAAATTCAAGGTTCTCACACATACTTTTACTTTTAACACTCACAACTTTGGAGTTATATTAATAATAAAAGTGTTGACATTCAATTAGTAATATATGTGCGAATCAATAAAATTTAAGACACAAATTTGCAGACACAAATTTAAGAAATCTTGGGTTCAAATTCATTATAACGCGACCTTTAATGTTTCTGTTTATTTATTAACAAAAAAAGTATTAGACATCACATCTTATTACATCTAAGATACGAGCTCTTCAAGTGCAATATTCATGGTTTGTGATAGAGTCATAGGAGGGACGCGATGAGCGCAAGATATGCCAAGAGCGTAAAGGAGGCAAAAGTTAGGGATTTCAAAACCCTAATTGAGAGATAAGATGGAGCGAAAACAAGGATGTAACATTCATTGGAGTCTATATTAAAAAGGGACAATTTTAAAATTCAAATTACAAAGTATTTGATCACAAAACATAGAAACAATAATTGCATAGAAAAGTCGAAGCGTTTGGAAAACCAAGGACATAATAAAAAAAAGTAATAAAGTTGCATAGGTCACAAAATTTGCAATACTTTCATCCGTTTGTTTCAAATTGGAGTGAGCAAAGCATCGGTAAGAACAGAAGTGGATGTGAGAGAGGCTTTCAATATGCTCAAGCCCTGCATCAATCAACAAACTTCTCACAACATGTAGTACATAACATGTTAATCAAGATAAATAATGCAAAATAAAAAAATACTTCAAATTGTAGCATGATCACCTCTTTGAATCCAATTTGAATCTCCCTTTCTTCGACATCAGATATCAGGATCTTCAGGCTGTTGAGACTGGAAAGGACGGACAAAGGACAAAAAGGTGTCACAATCAAATCATTAGTCACATGATAAGTTGTTGGTCCCTCAAGATAACACCCTTGTCCTTTGGGAAACTTCTTAGAATAAAAATTTGAGAGATCATCAGTGTAATCAGCAGGTAAGCATTCTTCAACAAGAGGAAGAATCTGGTTTCTGGAGGTACAACCATGAGGCAAATTGGGATTCATTAGCCTCTTTTTGGTATCTGCGGTCTTGAAATACTCTTCACCTAAGAATTCAGCTGTGCTCCGATACAAGTTGTCGATGGCCTTAAAACAAGTCTTACCGCCCATGAGGTGCTCGGCTCCTCCTATGGGGATGGTGAAGAGACTAAACAGAAACTCAACAAAATCTTCCTTAGCTTGAGCATATAACAACTTTCCACTTGATTTTTGCATGACCACTTTCAAACTTACACTGCTAGAGTTGGGGTTTTCTTCCTTTGATATTTCATTCAATGGAATACTTGTTGAATCCATGGGTGTTGTTTTGATTAATATGACATCCGATAGTGGAGTTGGGGACATCAAGGATGCCCTCAACAACTTCATAATCTAACAATTATTACACCAAAAAATGATTAAAATTGATAACATTATAAGATTAGAGAATCAAGAATAATCTCATTGAACCCAACAGATTACACTAAAACACTGAATTGAAAGTGATAGGAAATGCTATGAGAAGATTGAGATTATATAGAGAAGCAAGAATCACCTCATTGAACCCAAGATCCACTTGGATTAACTCCATCTTATTCGCACCTGTGATGCCTAGAAGAGCAAGGATTCGAACGAGTCCAATCTCATTTGGAAATAGTTGCAGATCATCAAAGATTGTGAAAGATTCCCTAGGTATAGTCCAAACTCCATCACTAGAACCAGCATTAGACACTTTCTTAGCTACTTTACTTGTCATCGTGTGATAACTGAAATATCTGCAACGCCGGATACCATCATAGTACATGCTTATACTTCGAAATCCATAAAAACAAATGCTGCCTGAACATTCAAAATATTCAGCAGGCTGGTAATCAGTGATATCAAGTTTCAACCTTCGGTAATCATCTTCAAGTGAACTTATTGGATTGAGCAGATACCGCTTAGCACCATCCGTCACAAAATGGGTGCTATCGAGATTCGATAAACTATGGTACAAGTTGTTTAAGCTTCCAAACGTAGGCACCTCATCTCCATAATGCTGCTTCAACACTTTGATAATTCTTCCCAAAGGCAAAGTCATGAAGCTCAACACAATGTCTACGAAATGGCGGTCGGCTCTTGCAAAAAGTAGTTTGTTTGTCTCTTTATCAATCATCACTTTCAACGAGAATGTATAACCCTTAGACATTTTTTTTGATAGTATATGTGGTACAAAGTATGATAAATATATCAGGATAATATAAAGGAATTCATAATTCTCAGCAAACCCTCTTTTTATGGAGAAGAAGTTAACCTAAGAGTCATTGTCCCACCAAATTCCAAAGACTAATAATAATAATAATCATTAAACGTAGCCTAGCTAATTATGTGTGAGTGGAAGCAGATACCTTGGAAGCAGAGTAATCAGTCTGGCAAACTAATGTGGAATCAATGCAATGAAAACCTAAACCCTACAATAATTAATAGCCATTTAAATCATAAAGTTTTCCAAATATTGATACGTTTATAAACTTTTGAAATCGAAATACTCCGTACTAAATTATGAAGTTTTAATTTTTCTCAATTGTTTCGTCTATGTACAAAATGTTGTCATTTAATGATATTCAATCTCTTCTTATTTTATTGAAATATTGTCATTTTTAAGATAAAAAAAATGTCAATGTGTACATATATGGTATATTGGAGAAAAAAAATGAAACTTTATGATTTAATATTCTAATTTCAAAGTTCATGGAAAAGATTTTTATTTAACCAAAATTCATGATTTAAGAGCACTCACAATGGGAGGGCAGATCTCTAGGCCTCGAAATCGACCTCATCGGCCCTCCATTGGAGGAGACAGGCTGAGAAAACGGCCTCTCCCTCCTAATGCCATATACCCGATGCAACGGCCTTGGCCAATGATCGGTCCTCCATTGTAGAGATAGCTAGATAGGACTAATCATCGGCCCTTACTACCTTTTATTTTTTATTATTTTTTTAATTTCATTATTCAACATTTTCTACTACTAATACCAAATCTAAGTTTATTGGGAGTCATTGCAGCAAGATGAGTTAGTCATGGTATTGAGTTTCCGATTTATTAGCAAAGCAAGTTCTTGTTTTTCTATCACAAACCATAAATTTGCACAATCATTTACATGTGCCCTATAAATTTTTTACAGATGTTATTAAGATCGAAAGCCTTTTTTTCTCAATTATAAGTTTGACAATTATGACAGTCACAATTAAAAACAAACGAGCAATAATTGCATGCAAAGAAAGTCGAATCAACCGGACATAATAATAAAACAATAACAAAGTTGCATAGGTAACAACATTTGCAAAACTTTTAGACTTCTTCCTTTATCCGTTTGTTGCAAATTTAACAATACTTGAGATGCTTTCAGACTTCTCTTTTTATTTGTTTGTTGGGAATCTGAGTGAGTAGAGCATCAGAGAGAGCAGAAGTGGATGTTAGAGAGGCTTTCAGTATGTTCAAAGCCTGCGCCAATCAACAAACTTCTCTCAACATTTTACTTCTTTAAATGCAATCAAGATGAATAATGCTAAAAAATGTAAAAGTAGTAGTATTACCTCTTTGAATCCAATTTCAATCTCCCTTTCTTCGACATCAGACATCGGGATCTTCAGGCTATTGAGACAGGAAAGGACAGAAACACTACAAAAGGGCTTCACAGTTAAATCATCTGTCACATGATAAGTCCTTGGTTCCTCAAGATAACACCCTTGCCCTTTGGGAAACTTCACAGAAGAAAATCTTGAGAGAAAAGCCGTGTAGTTGGCAGGTAAGCATTCTTCAACAAGAGGAAGAATCTGGTTTTTAGAGATACAACCATGAGGCAAATTGGGATTCAGAAGCTTCATTTTATCTTCTGTGGTCTTGAAATACTTGTCACCTATGAATTCAGATGCGCTTCGATACAAGTTGTCGATGGCCTTAACACAAGCCTTACCTCCCATGAGGTGCTCGGCTCCTCCTATCGGTATGTTGAAGAAACTAAACAGAAACTCGACAAAATCTTCCTTAGCTTGAGCATATAATAACTTTCCACTTGATTTTTGTGTCACCAATTTCAAACTTACACTACTAGAATTGGGGTTTTCTTCCTTTGATATGTGATGTAATGGAACCCTTGGAGAATTGATGAGCGTTGTTTTGTTTAGGATGACGTCCGACAATGGAGTTGGCGACGTCAAGGATGCCTTCAACAACTTCATAATCTAATAATATTACCAAAAAAATTGAATTAAAAATGATAACTAGTGTTGAGAAGTATATTGAGATTATAGAATCAAGAAAATACCTCATTGAAGCCAAGATCTACTTGGAATACTTCCGCCTTATTAGTGTCTGTGATGCCAAGAAGGGTCATGATTTGTACAAGTCCGATCTCATCTGGAAATATTTGGAGATCATCAAGGATTGTGAAAGATGCCCCACGAACAGTCCAGATTCCATCACTATAACCAGCTTCAGACTCCTTCTTAGCTACTACCTTTACCATCTCGTAAGAACCACAATCTTGGCAAAGCTCGATATAATCATAGTAATTGCTTTCACTCCTAAATTTGTTACTACAACGACGATATGAGACTGAACAATAGAAATATGTAGCAGGCTGAAAATCAGTAATATCAAGTTTCAGCCATTTGTATTCATTTTCAAATGAAGTGGTTGGATTGAGCAGATTCTGCTTAGCACCAACCGTCACAAAATGGGAGTTATCGAGATTCGACAAGCTATGATACAAACTGCATAGGCTCCCAATGGTAGGCAGCTCATCTCCATAATGCTGCTTCAACACTCTGATAATTCTTCCCAAAGGCAAAGTCAAGAAGCTTAACAAAATGTCTACGAAATGGCGGTCGGCTGTGGCAAAAAGTACCTTGCTTCTCTCTTTATCAATCATCACTTTCAACGAGAATGTATAAACCTTTTCACCCTTTTCATCCTCAGACATTTTTTTTTATAGTATAGTATATATGAGGTGCAAACTATGATAAAGGAATTGATAATTCTCAGCAAACCCTTTCCTTTTTATGGAGAAGAAGTTAACCTAAGAGTCATTAGTCCCACCAAATTCCAAACACTATTTGCATTCACTCCCATTATGAGATAATAATAATCATACAATGCATTGGAAGCGTTTGAATTTGTGGAGCAGATGCATTAATGTTTTCTTGGAACCGTTTCAAATATGTAATGTATGTAGTATTAAAGATTAAGTCGTTTGTTGAGACTGAAACTGTTATTCTCTACAATCATTGGAGTCATGAAGACCTACGGTCAACAAACAAACTTGAGAATGAATAAACTATTTTGACAGCAAAGTAATGTGGAATGAATGCAATGAAGACCAGCTGTCTCATAACGATGCCATTCAAAGAGATCTCAATTATATGAATTGAGATCTTATTTAAAGAGAAGATATCAGATATTTCGAATTTCTTTATACAACTATATATTACATGAATAATCTGATCCACAAGGACAATGATTAGGAGCTACTTAATTGTCTTTTTGTGAAGTACATACATGCAACATACTCAATCAGTTAAATGAAGGCATATATGATTGCCATTTAAGTCAAGTTGCAAAATATTTGATCATACAATGACAAAAAAGAATCAATAATTTGCATACGGAACAAGTCTAAGAAAACTGGAAAATAAAGGACATAACAAAACAATAACAAAGCTGCAAATGTAACAATATTTGCAGTACATTCAGACTTCTTTCTTCATCCGTTTGTTGGAATTTTGAGTAAGCAAAACATCAGAGAGAGCAGAATTGGAAATTGTATCTGATTTTCCGATTGTATTTGTGAAACTGATGGAAATTGTTGTAGTTGGCAGGTAAGCATTCTTCAACAAGAGGAAGAATCTGGTTTTTGGAGATACAACCATGAGGCAAATTGATATTCATTAGCCTCTTTTTGGTATATGTGGCCTTGAATTACTAGTCACCTATGAATTCAGCTGTGCTCCAATACATGTTGTCGATAGCCTTAATACAAGTCTTTCTGTCCCTGAGGTGTTCGGCTCCTCACCTCCTCCTATTGGTATGTTGAAGAAACTAAACAGAAGATCAACAAAATCTTCCCTAGCTTGAGAATATAGCAACTTTCCACTTGATTTTTGCATTGCCACATTCAAACTTGCATAATATAATACTCCCTTTGGAACATGTCAACAAAGAGTTAAATGTACTTTTGTATGTTATACTTTATCCGTCCCCTAAAATAGAATAATTCTATCAAAGCTATGGGGAAGAAAAATAAATTGAAGTGTGTTGGAGAAGTAAATGGAAACTTTAGATATTAATGCATCCAATAACATAAACATATTGCAAAATTTCAATCTTGGCATAGAAGTCTCCATAAAAACAAGAAATGACAAACTAAGGCTGTTACTATAAGCCAAAAACAAGTAAATCAAGAACCACATATTAATATAATTGAAATCTGGGATCAAACTCAGTGCTCTGCCTTTGGTTGTTTGATGGATATCTTATTGAGAAGAGCATCTGAGAGAGCAGAAGTTGATGTAAGAGCGGCTTCCAGTATGCTAAAACCCTGCACCAATCAACAAACTTCGTCTCAACATTTAAACATGCAAACAAAAAATCTTCTTACTGGACTCGAGAGACAAATCACAGAGATTTCGTTATACATCGTTATACATTACCTCTTTCAGCCCAATATTCAGCTCCACTTCTTTAACATCATCATATATCTGAATTTTCTGTTTATTGAGACCAGAAAGGAGAGAGCCAATACAAAAAGGTGTCACAGATAGATTATCTGTCACATGATACGTTCGAGGTCCTTTAAGATAAAGGCCCTTGACGGGAAGTGTGTGGTGATTGTACATAAAGTCATGAGCCACAATGGGCTGCATTAGCCAATCTTTCGTCTGTGGGGTTTTGAAATATTCATCATCTATAAGGTCAGCTATGCTTCGATACAAGTTGTCTATAGCCTTAACACAAGTCTTACCACCAAGATGACGTTGCACTCCTCCAAGTGGGAAATTGAGCCACCTAAACAGGAAATTTACAAAATCATCCTTAGCTTGGGCATACAATAACTTACCTGTTGATATTTGGGTCACGACTTTCAAAATCATTTTCTTGGGGGTAAACTTAGGCTGGTTCTCAGTCTTGACAAATGAAGTCTCAGATTTAAACCCGGCAGTGGTTGAGCTTGTCGATAATATGATGTCCGACAATGGAGTATGGGAGATCAATGACGCCT